>NW_021635380.1:0-17499 GCF_004799145.2 Neltuma alba
TTTTCCTATGATGAGAATTACAATCAAAACTAATAAAGAAAAATGAAGACTAATATATCAAGAAGTTGAACCCCTTGTGCAAGGAAACTAATCACGAGCCGTGCCCCATGCAATCTTGAGTCTTACATTCCATGATAAAGCTGACTTCCCTTCATCATTCACATCAATCAATCATCCAAGCTTTCATTCTCCAAGGAGGGGTAAACTATGAATTTGTCCCTATCAAACTGAAATGTATTTCCTGATCTGACCACAGTGTCAGAGAGTTTCTTGATACCTTGCTCCATTTGGAAGAATGTGCCCTTACACAAGACCAAACCCACCATGATCAGGCACGTTTGCTGGTTGAAATTGTGCAGAGTTTCCTCTGCAAAAGGAATTGCAACAGAAACAATGCCCAGAACAACAAGCTAGCCTTTTTCAACTTGCTTCCTTGAATTGCAGCACTAGAAAAATTCTGCAAAGAATCGTATGCTCATAATCTAATCTTTAAAGCATTCCATGTGAGCAGTGGGGCCAACGTGAACCCTGAGAATATCAAGAGGCTATACAAATTTACAAATTTCAAGCATACCCATCATATGGAATTGCAATATTCATGGTCTTTCGCAATATTTATTGCTTGTCTTCGCTAATTGTCGAATACTCAGAACAAAGGAAAAAATATGCAGACTAAAAAAAAAAAAAATCTCTCTCAAAATCACCGACTTCTACAATTACCAAATTCAACATACCATTTGGTTTCAATTAAAGTAACTCCCTGAACAAAACGAAAGGCAAATAAAGGAACATAGAAATTTTGAGCTGTTGGAATGAAATTGGTACCGAAAACCTTAATAGGATTATTTAGGGAGGGAATCGCGTAAGATCTAGATTGAATCAAAGAAACCCAGGACTTGAAGAAGAAAAAGAGGGGGGACAGTAAGAAGACAACCACCAGATTGAGGAAGTTCACCTATGCCGTAGACTAATTTGAGGATCGTAAAACTCGGCATAAAAAGAGAAGCCCCTTGCATAATCAATGGCGAGAGAGAAGCGACCAACCCTCTAAGTAATTAGTCCAGAGTAATCGACATTGAGAGTGCTGATGGCCGATGATGGTTCCATCCCCATGGCACCTTGTGGCGTCAGGCAGAGAAGGATGCAGGGAGGGAGAGATGGGAGAGAAAGAGACGCTAGGGCAATTTTTTTTTTTTTTTTGAAATTGTGAATTATGAAATTATTATTAATTAACTTAATAATGTGAATAGGTGGCTGCCAGGTAGATTATCATGGAGTGAGTTGTTTTTTCCTGATTGGACAGACCGCATATTACATGGCACTCTAGGTTCACCTAAGAATTTCTTCCCCGGGCAGGGGCGGGGCAAGATGCATTGTCGCTTGCTCATCTTTCGGACTAATCACTCTCGCCTCCAGCTCCGATCTCGCTCCTCGAAAATCGCACGCAGACAACGTTTCCCAGCTTTTGACTTTCCTCTCCGCCATCGCTCTCGACCTATCATTCTTGCCGTCGCCCATCGCCTCTCACCTCCACCTGTAAGCTTTTCGACTCTCTCCCACTGTCCTGTCTTTTGGAGTCATATACTCTCGTATTTGGGGATGTAAGAGTCTTGCTTATTTATTATATGCAGTACCAATATTTTCAGTCTTCGTTGGCTTATAGTATGTATATCTAATCTACCTGATAAATTTGTTTGGTGTTCGCCTTCCCATTACGGTCGCTAATGCGAATTAAAACTATAATTGATTCTAATGTTCTCTTGAACTAGACAAATTCTTGTTTAACCCTCGTAGTAAAGGCTTTTTCTTGAACAGTAATCTGATAATGAGTTAATGGGCGTGGTGATCCAAATATGTGCTGGTCTACTAGAGGAAAGAGATGGAGATTGAAGATTTAAAGTTGTTATTTTTGGTCTGTGCTGGAAATGGAAGATTTGATATCTTTTTAGGCCATGAATGCATACACTCACGCACATATAACAGGAAGGAATCGAAGAGGGATTTTTATGTGAGAATTATTGTGTTTGGAATCGGATACAAATCATGCCTCTGAGGATTTTCATGCCTCGCGGCTCGTGCAGTTTGTCCCACATTTATATTCATAATTCTCTGATTTTATGTATATATAATTATACATGCCTCCTTCGCACTGAAAATTAGGGGAAATATTATATTATTCCTGTCCAATTACTTGAGATTGTAATTGGCCCAGCTAAGTATGGTTAGTTTGTCCAATAATTTGAGATTTTAATTGGCCCATCCCAGCTGAAGTATGATTTTGTTTTCCCCAAAAAAAATAAATAAATAAATTCTGGACTGAATAGGACACGATGCTGCTATAAAGAAAGGGGATTGGATAAGTTGTGATTAGGGGCAACAGTGGTATCTTTCTGGAGGGTATTGATATGTATTATGAAGTTGTAATAAAAGGAAGTTAGTTAACTAGTCCTTAAGCCTATAATAAAGGGGATTGAGCAAGTTATATTGGACTTGTGAATAGTAATAAGTGGATGGAATAGAGTTTCCTTTCTACCTCTCCCATATCTCTTTTGCCTCTCTTCTCTGTTCTTCTCTATCTTCTCTCCCATTCTCCTTCTTTCCCCCGCTTACTCTCTCATTCTTCATTACAATTCTCCAACACTCATCCTTTCCTTTCCTTCTTTGCGATGCTTTGGTCTGAATTTAAGGGTTTTGAATTTGATTCTTAAGATTATCAATTGTAACTAACTTCCTTCAATTACAGTTACACATCAGAGAGGATGAGAAGAAAGCCTGGAATCGGAGGCTTACAAAATGCTGCTGCTGCGAGGAATCAATTTCGCCTGGTGGGTGAAAATGTGGCCAAGATTAAAACCGATATGATGAAGGGGCAGCTTGCAACATTCCGATCCCAGCTTGAGGAGTTTGCTCGCAAGCATAAGGCCTGTCCTTTTCTTCCTTTCGTGTAATTAGCTTTGACTTGAAGAGTTAGAGTTAAGTTTTTTGTTCTGGGGTTTGTGGAAACTTACATTTGGTGCACCAAATGGCTGGTTTCAGTTCAATATCAGTGTTTTTGTCAGTTTCTTATTTATTTACTTGATTTAAAAACAAACGAATTGTTACTTTATGAGACCACTTTTGATTATGGGATTCATACCATGTTTAATTTGGATAGGAATTCAAAAGAAGTGTGTGTAAAGTGCAAACACAGCTGCTTTTAGTAATGTGTATTTGAATTGTACAAGAGTAGGAGAGGAAGACAAGAAATTGGATGAATGTAATATCATAATGGTAGATGATGGTGATGAAACCTCAAAGGCTTTTGAACTTATCATAAGGTATCAGTTAAGGGTATAGTTCCGTTCTGCAGTTAATGGATACATGTTTTTTTCCCCCTTGACACATGGATAAATGTTTGGATTCAGATTCAGTTTCATTCTTTCCCTTCCCATTCTGTTACCCCTATAGATCAGTTGATTGTTTGTATTTGTTTCTTTGAAACAAAAGCATTTTGCACTAATTATTGGAGTCTATAATCTTCTGTTGATAAATTGCCTACTTCAATTCCATCATTAAGTGGCATATCTGCCAATGTAAATAGTTTTATAAATCAAATCCCTTCTGAATCTTCAGCTTTAAAGTTTTCTACTTTCCTGAAAGCTTAACTGGTTTAGACATCTTGGAGCTTCAAGGGAATGATTAACTAATGACTTGTGCTGTTTATACCTCATGCCATGGCCTTGTAATGCAGCCTCGCTGTGAAATCCTCTATGATGTATTATTGAATAAGTCACAATAATATTTAATATTACTTGTTCAGAGTGACATCCGCAAGAACCCTGCGTTCAGATCACAATTTCATGAGATGTGTGCTAAAGTTGGAGTAGATCCCTTAGCTTCAAATAAAGGTTTCTGGGCAGAGCTACTGGGAATTGGCGACTTCTATTATGAACTTGGTAAAAAAAATTCTTAGTCTTGGTTCCTTTCCACCAAATACTTCTCCTGTGTATATACTCATTGTTTTCTGTAGTAATCTTCACAGGCTATTTCTGATAATTTGCAACTTATAGGAGGGTATGTTGAATATCATAGAACAAAATATAAATTCGATTACTAGCTAAACTTATTTTGGTAAAGAAACATAACTGGGCCAATTCAGACACCTTGGGTAGCAAACATAGCAATGAATCTGCATATTTCCAGAGCTGCTTGCGGGGAAAGAGTGAGATGTAAAGAATATTTTCAGTGTTTAAGAACCGTGTGCTAGCATATAGTGGCAGGAGACCATTGGATAAATCCCCGACTATGAGCTTTCAATGTTACACTGCACATACTAACTATCCACTAAATTAAGTAATCTCAATTATGTTTTGTCTATATCATCAGTAAATCTTTTCACATTATGATATAATCTAATTTCCTATAATTATAAAGCTGTTTATTGTTTTCATTTTGTATAAATATTTGTCATTTTGCTAGTAATCTATCAAACTTAGATTCTGTCATTTAATAACATCTTTACTAAGATAAACTGCTTGGCTTATCAGGAGTTCAAATAGTGGATATCTGCCTGGCCACTAGAGCCCACAATGGAGGACTGATCAACCTGCAAGAACTCTGTCGTTTACTTTGTCAGCGACGAAAAAGTGATCGTGGATCTGTTTCTGAGGATGATTGTCTGCGTGCTATCAGTAAGCTGAAGGTCTTATATTTCAGCTTGCCCATAAATTTGAGTATAATTATTGGAGTTATGAATCTAAAGTTGATACAGTAATTAAGACTTTGGTTACATGATTTTTCTTGTGTTGAACTTGTATCCAGTCATAGCGTAGGGCTGTAAGCTTTCCTTTGAGCCTTTTCTGTTCTAATCCTCCTAACCTGTTCTGTGGTTGATATCAAGTCACTAACCACTACTTAATCTCTTTATTCACATCTAAAAAATTATTATAATATAAATTTCCTCTAATGTCCTCGTTACCTACACTTAGAATGGGAACTGATATATATGGTTCTGTCAGGCTACCAGAGCCCTTTTATGTTGATCAAACTCCAAAATTCAACTTCTATGATAGTGACTATTGAAAAGAAGAATAAATCTAGCATGATTCAAAAGATTTGTTTTTTTTTTTAATTTTAGCTGCTGTTTTTTTCTTTTTCTTTGATAGAAGCTTGTCTTAGCCTTCTAGTGCTTTCTCATCTCTTTATGGCTTCTTTTATCCTAAAGGAAAAGAAATAAAGGAAAACAGAAGAGTTGCATGAGACTAAAAACTTGATGTTCTCTTAGTAATTCATTGATTTGTACATCCAACCAAGAATCGATTAGTTGTCACATTAGGACCCTAACTCTGTGCCTTCTTTACTTATCCTATGTGGTTATTTTTCATTGCATCGATCGTTGTAGGCAGATGTTTGACTTTTGTTACATGAACTTCAGGTGCTGGGTAGTGGTTTTGAAGTTATTTCTGTTGGGAAGAAAAAACTTGTTCGTTCAGTTCCCACTGAGCTAAACAAAGACCACAATGAAATTCTAGAACTTGCTCAGGTTAGAACTGTTTCTTCTGAGTTATGGACTTTTTGACCTGCTGTTGTCATGAATTTTCTTGAACATGCTTGGTAAAACCCAATGTGTCCATAGGATAAATATCTTAAAGAGGTTAAATCTGATTTCTTAAATTAACTTAGAAAAGCATCACCAAATAACGGTTCAGACCTAACTTGTTGAGGATTCTCTTAGCAGCCAAAAAAAGGACAGTATCAGGAATTTATCCATGACCAACCTTCTTGTAAAATAATCTTAATGAAGTCTGAAGTTTTGATGTAAGAAATGAAGGAAAATTCCTAACTCTTCAATGGTTATGTCTGACCTATCATGACAACTTTGATACAAGTCATATTGGTGCTAAATTTTTATGATGTAAAGTTCAATTCCAATATATTGCCAGCGATCTCTTGAGAAATATTCTTAGTGGTGCTCTGGAGCATGATTACCAAATGATGTCACTGAACTGGCTCGATTAAAATTTATGTAAAATTCATATCTGAATGTGGAAAGCATGAACAAACTTAGAATGATCACTTACCAAGTGTAGCAAAAGCCTCCTTGTGCAATCGGTTTGCTAATTCAGAAAGATTTGTTGTCTTCTGACATTTCCATGGATTCTTCTGCACTTCAGGCTCAAGGTTTTGTGACTGTTGAGGAAGTGGGGAGACGGCTATCTTGGACTCCAGGTCGCACTATCGATGCCCTTGAGACCTTACTTAAAGTAAGTTTTCTAACCAATTTTATTTTGTCAGCTTCTTTCCTTCTTCGTAACTTATTAAAACATGCATCAACCAACCCAAGTTCATGGAATGGTAAAGAAATACTTTTTATTGATGCAGGAAGGACTTGCAATGATTGATGATGGTCATAGAGACGGTAAACGCAGGTACTGGTTTCCCTGTGTATCACCCATTTCTTCTCTAATGACCGCTGATTCCTAACATTAGGCTCATCAGAAGAGCATCTGTTGAAGATTATTAAGGACCTGGAATCGCATTGTGCACTTAGTTTGTTACTCCTGTTTTCTCCTTTTTCTTTGTCCTGAAATGTGTGATTTGTTTTCTGCAAATCTGCTGATATATGTAAATAGTATACTGGGGTCTCAAAAAGTATATGTTTCTTTAATTTAAAGAATCGCACACGAGGTTTAATACTTGGATGCTTGTTGATCTCATCTCAAGGCCCCTTGTACTCCTTTCCCAATTGCTTGGAACTAACGAGCACTGACATAACTACAGGACATGATATGATAGGAATACGATACTACAATATCAATATTCAATATATATAATTAACTAGTATAGGTCGACGTATTGTTTGCCTCTTAGGCAAGTCAGCTTGTGCTAAGCATAAGAGCTATTTAACTAGTAATTTATATCGATAAAGAAAATTAATTAGTTAGGGTTAAACCCACAACATGTTGTTATACTTTTGATGAGTTTTCATTGTTTTCTGTACTGTACTTTATGTATTTGTAATGTTGGTCCCTATGGTTTCATAGGGACCTGTATAAGAGCTTAATGGTATTATCTTCGTTTATTTAGTGATAACATCGTAAAATAGGTTGACATGGACAGCTGACTAACATGACCTATCAGCAAAGACTGGATAAAAATCAAAACTCAATATAGCGGCAAAAAAGTAGGTTAAACTTAATAAAAATGACGGAAGACAAAAAAAAAAATTTATTTTGACTGACATAATCCATTTGGGAGAATAAGCAAGCTATCATCAACATCGATATTATTTGCGTGTTTAAAAAAGAAAGAGTCAAGTGACAGAATTTGTAGCTTAAAAGATACCATGACTCATGTATACTTCTTTTGGTTTTTTTATAAGAGGCGAATAACTAATTTTCAAGCTTAGTAATATATCCCTATTTTATAATATATTTTTATATATAACTAAAGGATTTTATAATGTTTAAAGGGTTTAAAATGCAGAAGATACTTATATTTTGAATTAAGAAAATTATGTAAATTAATTGCTTAAAAGTGTATTTTTATTATATTTTTATAATTTCTCTTTTGAAAGGTATCTTTGTTTTGATTCCGGAAAATATTCTGTTAAGCAAAACATGGACCCTATGAAAACTATATTTGTGATAGTCACGTAGCGTTAAAAGAGAAGTTTCTAATTATCTAATTGGAAATTATTTAAAATGTTCAGCTAAAATATCTCTTATTTTTCACCACAAATTAAAGAGTTTGAATAATTAATTTCTTTTATGAATAATTCTTTTATCATATTGTGAATTTGAATAAATATTTTATTCATATTCCATTATTCATTTAATTCTCCAAATAGTCACATTATCATTTTTATCCTCTTTCTAAACCCTAACCCTAATTCATCTTACCACCATATCTTTATTCAAATTTAAAATATTATCCTTTTATCTAATATTATTTAAATTCAAAAGCTTTTTTCCTTTGGCTGCCATAAAGATCATATCAAACTCAGAGAATTCAAATCCAAAGTTCTATCAAGATTATAAGATAAAAGAAGATAAAAGATCAAACTAGAAGTCTTAAGGATTTCCTCATCCAACTAGGATAAGTTCAAGTGCTATAAAAGGGGATTAAGGAAGCCTTAGAGAAAAATGAAGCCATCTACACTACACAAGCACAAGCATATATTTGGTTGCCTCTTGTGTTTAGTTGTTTTACTGTCTTCTTTTTATTATTTTCTTTTTATCATTATGGTGTTATCTAGTCATATGTGTGGCTAGTTCTCTTTTTTCCCAAGGACAAGATAGCGTGACTTGAATTTATGTTTATATTAGGAAACTTGTTAGTTTTCATATTTCAATCCACTAGTACGTTGCTTTTATGAATTTCCTAGGTTAGGATTTTGATTTCTTTGTGGACTGATAGTTGATCTGTGTTTTAGTGGAACAATTATGTTTTGAAGTTTTCAATAAATATATTTTCAGTTTCCTCATATTTCTATAAGTGTTTATCTTTATAGATTTCTATTTTGATTTACTCAAGTAATTCATGCTCTAGGGTTTTTGATAGACAACTCTCTTCAAGGAAGAAGATATAATTGTTTAATTGAATTCACAAGTTAAGTGGTTTTTAAATAAATAATTGAAAGGTGATTATATGCTAGCTTTCTAAGTATAATTATTAATTAATTAATCACAAGTTAGATGTTATTTAGGGTTTTTTCTTTTGACTTAGTAATTGCTTTTATACAAACTTCTCATCTTTTTTAATCGTGATAGCCACTCATCAATGTCCTTCGGAAGTGCACCATTTTGATAAAGTCTTTGTTCCTTTTGCTTTCTTTTAATTATTGTTATTTCCTTTTATTTTTCTTAATTTATTTTCCTACAAAAATCAATCAATTTTCTTTCCTACTACTTTCTTCTCTACATCACATTTTTTCTCAATTAAAAAGGTTTTCAAAATTTTAACAAAGCTCCTCATAGAGAGAGATGACTTAGGTTGATCTCTATACTATATAGGGTTAATTTAGTTAATTAATTTGAGAGCTTACACGACAGGACAATCAAATTTTGGCACTGCTGCCGGGGAGCCAAGTTTCTTTTGACTCTTTTTTAATTGTGAAACTTGATATTTCTTATCTACATCTGCATGTGTGTCTTGTTTTCTTTCCTCTTCTTAATGTGTAGTAGAGTCTTAGTGTTTTCGGTTTGATAATTTTCAAGTTATGCTTACTGTTTACTGGAACTATCTTCGAACGTGCTCAGAAAAATTCAGAAATATTTATATTGCATGTTTTTTATGCTCTAAGCATTTTTAATAGCTTTAGCTATTAGGTCTGATTGAAACTTGCCAAATTCAAATGTTTTCATAACATTTTCGGTTTGTCTTAATTGTTTTTCATTTCCCCCCTCTTTTTATCCTGAACATTAGCTACTAAGGATTAGGTATATTCAACATAATTAATTATACTTTCATGGCCTGATATAATAACAATTACCATTTTAATTATCATCTAACTATGCCCTCTTATTCTTTTACAGATTATAGCACTTTAAGGGCTCAAGCATGATTGCTGATTTCTTCTATTTCACAAAATAATCATGAACCATTTTTTGAATATTGGAACTAATTCCAAGGTGTTTTGGATAAGTATCCATATCACCAAATCCCTGAGGAACAACTTGTAATATACTTTTATAAGGGATTGAAAGAGCAAGACCGAAAAATAATAGATGATGGAGTAGGAGGAGACTTGTTAAATCTAACTATTGGCAAAGCTTGGGAGATTTTTGGGATAGCCGCTATAGACAACTACCAATACACCATCCGGATGAGTCAACCAGCCCAAAAACCATATCATTAACCACTCTTTCTACCACATAGATCCATTATGAACCTCCTTTTATCCCATATGAACCACCTTATGAAAGTATGCCATGTCAAGAATCTCCTTTGGATGTGGTGATGAGAGACATCTAAAAATTAAATGACCAAATGAATAAATTTGCACTTGAAATAGACAAAATGGCTGAGCTTCTCATGAACACTATACAAGAAAATCCATCTCCAACACCTACCTTTGACATACGCATGCAAAAAGAGGAGGAAAATCAAGTATATCTTCAAATTCCAAAAGAATCTCCTCCTTCTTTCGGTAATGTATCTCCTATCCTTGAAGAAGTTGATCCTTTTTGGATTATTACTTTAATTAATGAAGCAAGTGAAGATGAGGTTGATGAGGAAATAGTTGTTGAGTCACCTCATATGTTCAAAAACGCTATACCTATTGCTTCTAGTAGTGAACATGCTACCTCCACATCCTTGTATGACTATCCAAATGTCAACTATGCTTCTCTTCCTAGTGCTAGAGATGATAATAGTACTGAAGTCAAAGAAACTATTTTCACATGTGAATTTGATAAAGAAAATGCTTCTACTCCTGATCATGATGTAGTTTCTTGCACTAGTAATGTTGTTAGTCATAAGCATATTATTTGAAAAGGTTGAGCCTCATTTGAATGCTAATATTGATAATAAAGATGAGAATACCCATAGTCTTGAGGGTCATAATCCTACTCATTCTATGAAATTACTTGAACATAGTGACATAAAAGGGAAGATCCTACAATTTCTCCTAAGCAATTTACACATGCTAATGAATCTTTCCAGCAAATTCTTTCTTGTGATTTGCCACCAGATATAAGCATGCCTATTATTGATATAATTACATATTTGGAACCCAAGGCTGTTACTGAAGGGAGTCTTATTGATTTTATTGGATGAGAGAATTATCTTTGCTTATCTTATTATAAACATCTCACATCTTTAACTTTGATAAATAACATAGAATGCTTAAATTCTTTTCATGGGTTTAAATATTTTGATTCTAGCCCTTTACTTGGTGTTGGAAAAGGCATTGCTTTGGATTTGTTGAATTCTTTGCAGGGACTTCACTTGGGAGACTTCTATAGTGCTTACTCTATTTACTACATTTTGGCACCTCCACAAATTGACTCTGAGCCACCACCCCAAACTACTAGAGAGGGCTATAAAAAGAGGATCTGCTTGAGTAAAAGCATGTTTCTCATCATAGAGATGAGAATTTCAACTTCGAGACACTCAAGTGGCATAAATGCACTAGGTTGTCTCTTTCTTTTTCTTATCTATTTTTGATATATTTTGAGCCTTATTACTTAGGATAAGTGTGGAGGGAGAGACAATTTTAGTAGGAAAAAAAATAGTAGTATTTATTATACTTTATGCAAGTAAGAAATCCTACATATTCATTGTTAGCTGTAATAATTTGATTAATTATTATTCTTAAGGTCAATAATTGAAATAGGGGAATTAATGTCTTGTGATTAATATGCTATTCAGTTTATTAATGTGAATTACTTCATGAGTAATAAACCCTTATTGGAAGGTATTTTGAGCCTAATTTTTTCTTTCTTGTGTGTTTTCATTTGTTTTAGTTTATTCTTCAGGACTTGTCTTAATTCTTTTTATAGCTGCCTAATTCATGTGTAATTCTTTAAAATGATTGAGGCTTTCATATTCTAAACACTTTTATCTCAAATGCAAGCCAAATTTATATGTTATCCATAGTTACCCCCTTTGAGCCCAATGCTTTTCTTAAATTCTATCTTATAGTAAGTATATATGTTTGTATATAACTCATTCTCGTGACATCTTTTTATGCAATTCACTAAAGTGCATTATTTTTTTTTTTATTGTTGCTATTGCTCTTATATATTATGAGGTACAAACAAAAAAAAAAGGAAAAAAAAAAGAGAGAGCGAGAAAGAGCAAAAAAGAAAAAGAAAAACGGATAAAAAGAAAAAAAATATAATGCTCCAAAAAAAAAATAGCAAAAAAAAGAGGAAGGAAATACCTCTTTATTTCTTATAATTAACAACATATTCATTTTCTATACACTATACATATAACATAAAGATGTCATCTATTTTCTTCTACATGCATATTACTTACTGTTCATCGTATTCCATTCCATATGACCTATTTCCAACATTACAAGCCATAAAGACCTTTTGATTTCTGAATGCACATGTAACTGGTGGCGGTAAATTAGGACAACTACAAGCTTATGGTAGGGTGGCTAAACAAGTGAACCGAGTGAAACAAATACCCCATATGGGAGAGATGAGTGATGCAGACATATTCTAAGTGTTCTCTCATGCTTTGTTCCCATTAATTTAACTAAATATCAATTTAATCAATTTGCATTAATTTATCCTATGACTCTTACTAATCTAATGGATATAATCGATCAGATTATTGCTTTTGTGCTCGAATATTGTCTGACTTTCTACCTGCTTAGTTGATTTAAATAATTTCATATTTTATTGCTTTGCTTAGGAGTGCAAAGGCTTCATTGTGGGGGACTTTGATATATCCCTATTTTGTGATATATTTTTATATATAATTAAGGGATTTTAAAATGTTTAAAGGGTTTAAAATGCAGAAGATACTCATATTTTGAATTAAGAAAATTAGATAAATTAATTACTTAAAAGTGTATTTTTTATTATATTTCTATAATTTCTCTTTTGAAAGGTATCTTTGTTTTGATTCCAGGGAGTATCCTATCAAGCAGAATATGGACCCCATGGAAACTATATTTGTTGCAGCCACAAGGCATTAAAAGAGAAATTTCTAATTATCTAATTAGAAATTATTCAAAATATCCAGCCAAAATATCTTTTATCTTCCACCATAAATTAAAGAGTTTGAATAATTAATTTCTTTTCTGAATAATTCTTTTGTCGTATTTTGAATTTGAATAAACATTTCATTCATATTCCATTATCCATTTAATTCTCCAAATAGCCACATTATTATTTTTATCCTCTTTTTAAACCCTAACCCCAATTCATCCTACTACCATATCTTTATTCAAATTTGAAATATTATCTTTTTATCTAATATCATTTAAATTTAAAAGCTCTTTTCCTTTGGCTACCATAAAGATCACATCAAACCAAGAGAATTCAAATCCAAACTTCTATCAAGATTACAAGATAAAAGAAGATAGAAGATCAAACTAGAAGTCTCAAGGGTTTCCTCATCCAACTAGGATAAGTTCAAGTGCTATGAAAGGAGATCAAGGGAGCTTTAGAGAAAAATGAAGCCATCTACACTACATAAGCACAAACATACACTTGGCTTCCTCTTATATCTAGTTGTTTCACTGTCTTCTTTTTATTATTATGGTGTCATCTAGCCATATGTGTGGCTAGTCCTCTTTGTTCCTAAAGACAAGATGGCGTGGCTTGGGTTTCTGTTTATATTAGGGAGTTTGTTAGTTTTCATATTTCAATCCACTAGTATGTTGCTTTTGTGAATTTCCTAGGTTAGGATTTTGATTTCTTTGTGGACCGATATTTGATTTGTGTTTTAATTGAACAATTATGTTTTGAAGTTTTCAATAAATATATTTTCAGTTTCCTCATATTTCTATAAGTGTTTATCTTTATAGATTTCTATTTTGATTTGCACAAGTAGTTCATACTCTAAGGTTTTCGATAGATAACTCTCTTCAAAGAATAAGATATAATTGTTTAATTGAATTCACAAGCTAAGTGGTTTTTAAATGATTAATTGAAAGGTAATTATACGCTAGCTCTCTAGTTATAATTATTAATTAATTAATCACAACTCAGATGTTATCTAGGGTTTTTTCTTTTGAATTAGTAATTGCTTTTATACAAGCTACTCATTTTTTTTAACCGTGATAGCCACTCATCAATGTCTTTGGGAAGTGCATCATTCTGGTAAAGTCTTTGTTCCTTTTGCTTTCTTTTAATTATTGTTATTTCTCTTTTATTTCTCTTAATTTATTTTCCTACAAAAATCAACCAATTTTCTTTTCTACTACTTTCTTTTCTACATCATGTTTTTTTCTTAATTAAAAAAGTTTTCAAAATTTTAACAAAGCTCCTTATAGAGAGAGACACTTAGGTTGACCTCTATACTATATAGAGTTAATTTAGTTAATTAATTTAAGAGCTTACATGACAGGGCGATCACTTAGAAAATATAGAGTTAAAATTAGTTGGATTAATAAATATGTTAAAACTTTGCCCAAAAAAAATAAATGTTAAAAATTTAAATTTACTTGCAAAAATATTATCAATTAATAATTGGTTTTTCGCTTTTAATAATTGCTCAAATACTCTTTTTTAACGAGCATATAAAAAGAAAGTTTTAAAAAATGCTCAAGTGTAGAAGTTTTTTTTTTTTAATTAGCAGGACTAAAAAAAGACCACACAGTATTAACTTGTGTATAGTATTTATAAATGATTATGAATTAACTTCACATTATCTTACTTTTGAGTAATTCAATGGTTGTACACTATCTTATAATATCTCTAATCTAACTACTGAAAAGCTCACAATTGATATGGGATATCTCTAATTTGGAGGTCTTCGATATAAGAAAATGGTTATTCTTCCTTAATGGGTCACAAATTGAGATTTGTTTTTACAAATACCAGTATAAATATTAAACTTCAACCTTTCTTAATTATTACTTCCAAATTTAATGAAAGACATAATTGAAATGATGTAACTAATGCCCTAAATAAAAGTCATATGTTACTCATAATTTAGAACAAAACAGCTCTTAGAAAGTTCTCTAACTAACATGTACAAATGGGGAAGAAAAAAGACAGGAAAAGGGCCGAATGAAAGATTAAGTAAATTATCTCCAAAAGACTAACATAACAAAAGATAGTGGATGATAAATTTTGGGCCATCAACATGTACATCAAAATTACATTTATATACACTACAAAACAAAAAACTCTTCTTTTTTTTTTGGGTAAAAAGTCAACATATCATTAAAATGAAAAAGTGTCACAAAGTTTCAAAACAAATAGAACAACAATTATCCTAAGTGAAATTTAAAAACAAAGAATTAGAAACTACCCTAGAATTAAATTCCTTAAAACAAAATAAAAAGAAGTAAATATCCTTCCAAATTTGATTGATGAAGCTTCTATTGAAACAACTAATTGTCAAAGAGTGGTGCTCATTTTCCTCCAAAATTTCAGAACTCATTAGCCATAAAAGTGTTGCCCAAAAACAAATCTAGAGAAGCATTTGACTCTTATAATCTTTACTT
The DNA here is from genome assembly GCF_004799145.2 of Neltuma alba. Classification (NCBI taxonomy): domain Eukaryota; kingdom Viridiplantae; phylum Streptophyta; class Magnoliopsida; order Fabales; family Fabaceae; genus Neltuma; species Neltuma alba. The sequence goes on from NW_021635380.1 coordinate 15,119, forward strand.
CTCGAAAGGAAAGCTTGCAACGAAGATTCCTAAAAGCAAATAAATACTCTAACAATGTGATATCCTATGTTTCTTGTATATATGAAGAATGATATCATAACCCAACAAATTAGGAAAAGGACAATCTCCATCAGCTAACTGAGAAAAGGAAATTATAAGATTTTGAAGAGAGAAAAAGCTAGTTCGTATAAGGTGACACAACCATTGGTTTCTTTAAGCATATCTTGCAGTGAAATTCTCCCTCCTTGATGAATGATGGAATTTCTTTTCTCCATAAATCATTCAGTAAACAAGTGATTCTCTTAGCCATATGTTTGTGACCATCTCGAACAAAAGCCTAAAGAGTTTGCTTTAACCGTTCCACAAAGCTTTGAAAATTGTTTTGTTCCATTCTAGCAATTAAACTTCCAAACCATAAAACTCCAGTGAAAGGACAATTAACAAATAGGTGCTCCAAGGATTCTTCAATATCACAACCAGGAGCACTTAAACCAGAGACAAGCATATGGTTAAGCTTAAGCACATCGCAAGAGGGGATTGCATACCTGATTAGCTTCTATACTAACAAAAGTAATTTATATGGTAGAGGAAACTTCCATAAGAATTGCCAAAACTCATCCAAAATTTGATTATCAACATTCATCAAACAATAAGCTCCATCTTTTACTTTATAAATTCCTAGAGAATTACCTTGGTAGAGTAATTTATCCTTGCTACTTGTGAAAGAGAGGGGAGTTAATAGAATAGATTTAGCAATTGAAAGGTGATAAAACTGATGACTTAGAGAAGTATTGCACTTAACTGAACACCAAGAAGAGACATTATGCAATAAAAGATTAGCAACATGTCAAATATCTGGCATTTGTGCTGGATCTTGCTGCATTGGCAATCATAAATGGTGATTTAAAGGAATGAATAATTTGTCTCCCACTCTCCACTTGAGCTTAGATATTATTAACCAAGCATTTTCAATAGTACATTTCCAAATCCAAGAGGCATTATAAGGTTTCTTAATTAGATCAGAAGAACTCAAATCAATGTTTTTAATCCTTAAGGAGGAAGCCAGCGGAGAAGGTTCTTCTTCTATAACAATTATCTAGATCAAGAGCTTTATTCATAACTATGGGAAGTCTCAGTCCCAAACCACCATGATCAACTAGTTTAAAAAATTCATCCCTCCTAGGAAGATGAGGCCTTCAACTATGATTCAAATTGTCCCAAAAAAAAATTAGCACGGTAAGCATCTATTTGATCACAAATGTGCTTTGAAAGTTTGACATAGAGAGAGAGAACATGAATGTTGACAACTACAAGGACCGATTTGATGAGGGCTAATCAAGAAGCTTGAGATAATAGTTTGGTTTGCCAAGAAGCTATTTTATGCTTAACTGCATTCATTACTCGAGAGTAAATATGATATTTACTTCCTCCTGGATCAATCTAGGTTCTGAGGTATTTGCCAAGTTTAGAATCAAATCTAAAGCCAAGAAATTTTGACCAGGCTTGCTTAGCATTGTAAGGCAAATTAGGACTAGAGATGAGAAATGATTTCATCCTCTTACATTCTTGCCTAGACCAATAACAAAACATGTTCAAGGCCATTTCAATTGAAGAAAAAACTTTATTAGTACATTTAAAAAGAAAATGGAATCATCTGCATAAAAGAAGTGGGATATTAGTTGTGCTCTCTGGTAGATTTTAATTCCCTTCCATAACTTGAGTGACTCTAAAGAGAGATCATATGAGACAAAACATTAGCAGACAAGATATAAATATAAGGTGAGAGAGGATCAGCTTGTCTAATTCCATTTATAGGTTAGACCGCTGCAGTTAAGGAACCATTAACTAAGATTTGGTAATGAACTATTGATAAACATTGTCTTATTAGCTTCACCCACTAACTTGGAAAATTCATTCTAATCAAAATTCTTGAGATAGAGTCCCATGAAAGCCTATCAAAAACTTTAGAAAATCTATCTTTAAAGTTGTTATTTTCTTTCTAAGAAATTAAGTCTGTTGCCAACAAAAATTGTTTGAGATTAATCTATCCTTGAGAAAAAAAACATTAGTTTGGAGCAATGATCCTACCCAATACTTGTTTATGGCAATTACTAAGTACCTTTGAGATGATCTTATAAGCCACATTACATAAACTTATAGGTTTGAAATCTCTAAGGTTTTGTGGCTTCACAATTTTGGGGATTAGAGTGATGAAGGCCTTGTTGATACTTTTGAGCATGAATTTTGAGTTCTAGAAATGTAAGACCATTCGAAAGATATCATCACTTATTAAATGCCAATGCTTTTTTTAGTAGAAATTGGCATGAAAACCATCTAGGCCTAGGGCACTGTCCTTCAAAAGACAAAAAATAGCTTGCTTA